>NC_141687.1:189960363-190002863 GCF_964263255.1 Lissotriton vulgaris
AGCCATCAGAGGGTCCGGGTGCTGGGGACAGAGCTCCATGGGGCCCGGGGATGCTCTCCCCAGCCTGGCTAGGGTTCGGTAGCTGGGATCGGGCCCGGGGCTTGAGCTCCGGCTAGCCGGCCCCGGGGTGCGTGAGCCCCCCATCCTGCAAGCCATCAGAGGGTCCGGGCGCTGGGGACGGGGCTCCACCCGGGCCCGGGGAGGCTCTCCCCGGCCTGGCTAGGGTTCAGAGGCTGGGACCGGACCCAGGGCTTGAGCTCCGTCTGGCCGGCCCCGGGGTGCGTGAGCCCCCCGTCCTACAAGCCATCAGAGGGTCCGGGCGCTGGGGACGGGGCTCCACCGGGGCCCGGGGAGGCTCTCCCTGGCCTGGCTAGGGTTCGGAAGCTGGGACTGGGCCCGGGGAGCAAGTGTGGCTGGCTTCATCCACTACGCTGTCAGAGCGTAGTTTTCTGCCCACCCCTAAGTGACCCTGTGGTTCTGGAGCCCCCGTCCTGCGGACTAGCAAATGTCTGGGTGCCCGTGATGGGGTCCATTGGGCCAAGGGAGGCTCCCCCAACCTGGCTGGGATCAGAAGCAGGGACCGGGCCAGATGGGGGGTGGCTGCATAAGTCCTTTCCACTACGTAGTAAGATTTTGGGTGGGGCTGGGCTTAGTTTGCATAGCGCCACTACGCACACTACGCAGAAATTTGGGAAAAAAAGTGGAAAACAGGGGCACGTCCTGAGGGTCCATGTGCCCGGGACAGGGTTCCCTCGTGCCTGGGCAGACTCCCTGATTTCCCCGGGCCAATTGGAGCCCGGGAGCCCTGCAGCCCCGGAGCCCCGGAGCCCTGCGGTACCCGAGCCCTGGAGCCCCGGAGCCATTCAGCCCCCGGAGCCCTGCAGCCCCGGAGCACTGCAAGGGCAGGTGGGAGCCCTCTGGCGGAGGCTTGGGGCAAGCAGATTGGCGTCATGTCGGTCCCGGCAATCTGGTCACCCCTCTCGCCTCGGCCATCTGGTCGCGCCCAATGCTTTCCATTGGGGTGACCAGATGGCCGGGCTTCCCTGGAAGTCCTGATGAGGTGTCATTTGCCTCCCGGATCCCAGGCAGGGCTCCAGGTGGTCGGGCACGTTTGTGCCCTGGGTCCCCTCTGTCTCCTTGAGTGCACGGATTACAAGAAAGGCGGGTAATTTTCCTCCGGATTACCTGGGGCAAGGGTATGCCCGGATACCCTGTGTTCCCGGGCAACACCTTCCAGGCATCCGGGGCTCCCTCCTCCGGCCCGCGGCATTTCAAAGTACCCAGGACGGGTTCCATGGGCCCGGGCCCTGCAACCCCGGAGCCCCACAACCCTGCAGCCCTGGAGCCCTGCAGTCCCGAGCCCTGCAGCCCCCGAAGCCCTGCAGTCCCCGAGCCCTGGAGCCCCGGAGCCCTGCAGCCCGGGAGCCCTGGAGCCCGAGAGCCCTGCAGCCCCTGGAGCCCCCGGACCCCCCAGAGCCCTGCAGCCCCGGAGTCCCGGAGCCCTGCGGCCCTGGAGCCCTGGAGCCCTGGAGCCCCGGAGCCCTGGAGCCCCGGAGCCCGGGAGCCCTGGAGCCCTGGAGCCTCAGAGCCCTGCGGCCCGAAGCCCTGGAAGGGCAGGCCAGAGCCCTCCAGCGGAGGCTCGGGCAGGCAGATTGGCGTCATGTCGGTCCCGGCCATCTGGTCGCATCTTTCCACTCGACCATATGGTCTCACCCAATGCTTCCCAATGGGGCGACCAGATGGCCGTGCTTTCCTGGAAGTCCGATGAGGTGACATTTGCCTCCCGGATCCCAGCCAGGGCTCCAGGAGGTCGCGCACATTGGCGCCCTTGGTCCCTTCCGTTACTCGGCACGCACGGGTTCCCCCGAAAGAGGGGTAGCCTTCCTCTGGATTACTAGGGGCAAGGGTATGCCTGGACACTCTTCCGGGGCTGGCGGTTCCCTGCCGGGGACCAGATGGGCGATGACCTGGCAACACCTCCCAGATGTCCGGGACTCCCTCCTCCAGCCTGCGGCTTGGCAAAGTACCCGGGACGGGCTCCATGGGTCCCGGGCCGTCCTTCCCGTGCCTGAGGCCCAGCGTGGGGCTTCAGAGCCCCCCTGAGCCCTGCAGCCCAGGAGCCCTGCAGCTCTGGATCCCGTGAGCCCT
The DNA here is from genome assembly GCF_964263255.1 of Lissotriton vulgaris. NCBI lineage: Eukaryota > Metazoa > Chordata > Amphibia > Caudata > Salamandridae > Lissotriton > Lissotriton vulgaris. Next base: position 189,962,512 of record NC_141687.1, read on the forward strand.
GGAGCCTGTGAGCCCTGCAGTCCCCGAGTCCTGCAGCCCCGGAGCCCTGCAGCCCGCGAGCCCTACAGCCCGGGAGCCCTGCAGCCCTGGAGCCCTGGAGCCCTGGAGCCCAGAAGCCCTGCAGTCCCCGAGTCCCGGAGCCCCGGAACCCTGCAGCCCTAGAGCCCTTCAGCCCTGCAGCCCCACAGCCCTGGAGCCCCGGAGCCCTGCAGCCCGCAGCCCCGGAGCCCTTCAGCCCCGGAGCCCTGCAGTCCCCGAGCCCCGTAGCCCCAGAGCCCTGCAGCCCCCGAGCCCTGCAAGGGCAGGCGGGTGCCCTCCCGCGGAGGTTTGGGGCAGGCGGATTGGCATAATTTCGGTCCCGGCCATCTGGTCGCCCCTCTTGCCTCGGCCATCTGGTCGTGCCCAATGCATTCCTACGGGGCGACCAGATGGCCAGGCTTCCCTGGATTTCCCGATAAGGTGTGATTCGCCTCCCGGATCCCAGGCAGGGCTCCAGGAGGTCGGGCACGTTTGCGCCCTGGGTCCCCTCTGTCACCTTGAGTGCACGGATTACAAGAAAGGGGGGTAATTTTCGTCCAGATTACTAGGGGCAAGGGTATGCCCGGACACCCTCCTGGGGCTGTTGGTTCCCTGCCGGGGACCAGATGGGCTGTGTTCCCGGGCAACACCTCCCAGGCGTCCGGGGCTCCCTCCTCCGGACCGCAGCGTGGCAAAGTACCCGGGACGGGCTCCATGGGTCCCGGGCCCTGTAACCCCGGAGCCGCGGAGCCCCTCAGCCCCGGGGCCCTGCAGCCCCAGAGCCCTGCAGCCCCGGAGCCCCGGAGCCATGCAGTCCCCGGAGCCCTGCAGCCCTGCAGCCCCGGAGCTCTGCAGCCCTGCGGCCCTACAGCCCCGGAGCCCTGCAGCCCTGCTGCCCCGGAGACCAGCAGTCCTGCAGCCCCGGAACCCCGGAGCCCTGCAGCGCCGGAGCGCGGGCAGGGGGGAGCCCTACCGCGAAGGCCTCGGGATGGGCAGATGGGGAGTCCTTTCCGTCCCGGCCATCTGGTCGCCCATCTCCCCTCGGCCATCTGGTCGCCCGCAATACTTTCTTATGGGGCGACCAGATGGCCGGGCTTCTCTGGAAGTCCCGATGAGGTGCCATTCGCCTCCCGGATCCCAGCCAGGGCTCCAGGAGGTCGGGCACATTCGCGCCTAGGGTCCCCTGAGCCTCACAGTGTGCACTTGTTTCCAGAAAGAGTGGTAGCCTTCCTCCGGATTACTAGGGACAAGGTACTCTGGGACCCCTCTCGGCCTAACGGTCCTCAGCCCGGCAGCTAGACAGGCCAGGATGCCATCCCAGTCCCGGGTCCGTCCCTGGGTCTGCCGCGTGGCAGGATGCCCTGGACAGGGTCCGGGAGGGCCTGGGCCTGGGGTCCCCGTCCCCTCAGCCTGCCGCACTGCCCGGGATGGCGAGGGTTTCGATGTGCCCGGGGAGCCTGGCTGGATTCAGGAGCTCCGGCTGGGGCTCTGTGCTGGGTCATGCCGCGTGGCAGGGTGCCCATGACGGGGTCCAGAGGGCCTGGGGAGGCTTCTCCTGCGCCTCGGGGCCTGGGAACCCCAGTGGGGTCCATGGGCCCCACCGGGCCCCGGGTGGGGTGCTCCGGCCCAGGGCCCTGTCCCCTGGCCTATGGCCCTGTCTCCCGGCCTGCCGCACTGCCAAAGGACCGGGACGGGGTTCCGTGGTGCCCGGGGAGCCTCCCCACGCCAAGCTGGGTTCAGGAGCTCCGTCCGGGGCCCCTGAGGACCCAAGGAAGGTGGCCTCCCCACCCAGGGCTCCGTCCTGGGTCCTGCCGCATGGCAGGGTGCCCGGGACGGGGTCCGGAGGGTCCAGGCGGCTTCCCTTTCGTGCCCGACCATCTGGTCGCCCAGATCCCCTCGGCCATCTGGTTGCCCGGATCCCATCGGCCATCTGGTTGTCTGCAATGCTTTCCGATGGTGCGACTAGATGGCCGTGGAGTGCCATTCGCCTCCTGGATCCCAGCGAGGGCTCCAGGAGGTCGGGTACTTTCGCGCCTTGGGTCCCCTGAGCCTCGCGGTACGCACTTGTTCCAAGAAAAAGGGATAGCCTTCCTCCGGATTACTAGGGACAAGACCCCTCAGGGCCTAGCAGTCCTCAGCCAGCAGCTGGCTGGGCCAGGATGCCGCCCCAGCCCTGGGTACGTCCTTGGGTCTGCCGCGTGGCATGAAGCCCTGGATGGGGTCCAGGAGGGCCCGGGGAGGCGTCCCCTGCGCCTCCGGGCTCCCGGCTGGGGTCAGGGGCCCGGACGGGCCTCGGGTCGGGTGCCCCGGCTCTGGGCCCCGTCCTCCGGCCTGCCGCACTGCCAAAGGCCCGAGACGGGGTTCTGTGGTGCCCGGGGAGCCTCCTCTTACTCGGCTGGGTTCAGGAGCTCCATCCAGGTCCCCTGAGGGGCCCCAGGGAGGGCGGCCTCCCCACCCGGGGCATTGTCCTGGGTCCTCCCGCGTGGCAGGTGCCTGGGACAGGGTTTGTAGGGCCCGGGGTAGGCTTCCCCTGCACCTCTGGGCCTGGGAGCCCCAGCTGGGTCCAGGGGCCCCGCCGAGCCCCGGGTTGGGTGCCCAGGGCCCTGTCCCCCCGGCCTGCCGCCCAATGCTTTCCTATGGTGCGACCAGATGGCCGGGCTTCCCTGGAAGTTCCCGGGCAACAACCTGTGTTCCCGGGCAACACCTCCCAGGCATCCGGGGCTCCCTCCTCCGGCCCGCGGCATGGCCTCCATGGGTCCTGGGCCCTGCAAACCCGGACCCCGCAGCCCTGCAGCCCCGGAGCCCTGCAGTCCCTGAGCCCTGCAGCCCCCGGAGCCCTGCAGTCCCTGAGCCCTGGAGCCCCGGAGCCCTGCAGTCCCCAAGCCCTGCAGCCCCAGAGCCCTGCAGCCGGGGAGCCCTGGAGCCCCGGAGCCCCGGAGCCCTGCAGCCCCTGGAGACCCGGAGCCCTGCAGCCCCCGAGCCCTGGAGCCCTGGAGTCCCGGAGACCTGCAGCCCCGGAGCCCTGCAGCCTTGGTGCCCTGGATCCCAGGAGCCCTGGAGCCCAGGAGCCCCGTAGCCCTGGAGCCTCGGAGCACTGGAGCCTCGGAGCACTGGAGCCCCGGAGCCCCAGAGCCCCGGAGCCCTGGAGCCCTGGAGCATCAGAGCCCTGCGACCCTGGAGCCCTAGAAGGGCAGGCAGAGCCCTCCCACGGAGGCTCGGGGTAGGCAGATTGGCGTCATGTCTGTCCCAGCCATCTGGTCGCATCTTTCGACTCTGCAATCTGGTCGCACACAATGCTTCCCAATGGGGCGACCAGATGTCCGGGCTTCCCTGGAAGTACCGATTAGGTGACATTTGCCTCCCGAATCCCAGCCAGGGCTCCAGGAGGTCGGGCACATTGGCGCCCTGGGTCCCTTCTGTCCTTCGGCACGCACGGGTTCCCAGAAAGAGGGGTAGCCTTCCTCCGGATTACTAGGGGCTAGGGTATGCCCGGACACCCTTCCCGGGCTCGTGGTTCCCTGCCTGGGACCAGATGGGCGATGACCGGGCAACACCTCCCAGGTGTCCGGGACTCCCTCCTCCAGCCTGCGGCATGGCAAAGTACCCGGGACGGGCTCCATGGGTCCCGGGCTGTCCTCCCTGTGCCTGAGGCCCAGCGTGGGGTTTCAGAGCCCCCCTGGAGCCCTGCGGCCCAGGAGCCCGTGAGCCCTGGAGCCCTACAGCCCTGGAGCCCTACAGCCCTGGAGCCCTACAGCCCTGCAGCCCCGAGCCCTGCAGCCCCAGATTACCGGGAGCCCTACAGCTTGGGAGCCCTTCAGCCCGGGAGCCCTTCAGCCCTGGAGCCCTGAAGTCCTGGAGCCCCGGAGCCCTGCAGTCCCCGAGCCCCGGAGCCCTGCAGCCCCAGAGCCCTGCAGCCCTGGAGCCCCGGAGCCTCGGAGCCCTGCAGCCCCGCCACCCCGGAGCCCTGCAGCCCCGGAGCCCCGGAGCCCTGCAGCCCCATAGCCCTGCAGTCCCCGAGCCCTGCAAGGGCAGGCGGGTGCCCTCCCGCGGAGGCTCGGGGCAGGCAGATTGGCGTCATTTCGGTCCACTTTCTTGACACTTTCTACTGTATTTTCTATATTTATCTGTGCTGATATTACCTGCATTTATTCATATTTATTCTGTGTTCTGAAATAAAATTAAATAACTGCCAGTAATTTTCCACATTAATGTAACCCGTATATGTACACTTACACTTCAGTACCTTTGAGTTTTAGTGCCAAAAGCAACCATATGCAATAGAACTGAAAACCCTAGCGATTAATATAAACAGATGTGCCCATCTGAAGCTGTTGGCCTTCATTAAGAAATCACATCACATTTCTATCTCTCCTTGATGTCAATCTATGAAGTTATTAACCTGGCAGTCAGGGGTGACAGAATTAGAGTAACTAGAAGATCTGTTTTCTGTTCTTTTCCTATTAAAAAAATGCAGACAGGGAACCAGAAAGGGCCCTGGCAGCATTTATCCACAAAGAAAGCTGGCTGGGGGAGAGAGAGAGGCTTAATTACAAGTAATCTCCTGTCAATGATGGGATGGCGCGATTGTTTTAGGGCCATACATTCATGAGAGTGCGAGATGGGAATGTTACCCAATGATAATGCAATGAGCACGCAAGCGATGGACTGAAAATTGGCAATCAATCATTCAATCAATCAATCATGGTATCTATAAAGCGCACTACTTACCCATGAGGGTCTCAAGGCCCTGGGGGAGGGGGGACTCTGGGTGGGTGTTGTGACGAGTTGTCTGAGTCCGATGTAGGCGAGGTTGTCAATCAGGGTGGTGGAGTTGATGTCATTGTTGATCTTGAGGTGGAAGTTCAGGTCCCCACAGAGGATGTAGTCGGTGGAGGCGAGGGCGTGTGTGTTGACGAAGTCAGCGATGGAGTCACTGAACGGGGTCCGGGGGTCTGTAGACGAGGGTTCCTCTGAGGTTGTTGTTGGGGTCGGTGTGGATCTGGAAGTGCAGGTGTTCAGCAGTGCTGAGGGTGTCTTAGGTGTTGGTCGAGATTCTGAGAGTATTCCAGTGGATGATGGCGATTCCTCCTCCTTCTCCGTTGGTGCGGCCCCTGCGGGTGATTTTGTAGCCTTCCAGGATGGCTATGGCGATGTGGGCTTCTGAGGAGGGGTACAGCCAGGTCTCCGTCAGGAAGACGTCATCTGGGGAGGTTGAGTCGAGTAGGTCCCAGAGTTCGATTGCGATGTTTGCAGGCGGAGCGGGTGTTAACAAGAATGCACTGAGGTAGTTGGGTTCTTTTCTGGTTGGAGGGTTGGCGGACCGGATGCTGGTGAAGTTACAGTTCTGGCAGGAGAAGGGTCCTTGGGTGCTCTTCGGGGCAGCCAGGCAGCAGGTGCGTGATCGTCCTGCATTGAGTGCGAGGAGGGTGCTGGAGTCATAGTTGTGCTGGGTGTTGTGGCGTTCGCAGGGGCCAGGGGTTCTGGCGCTGGGCACGGTCCAGGCGCGGATGGGAACAGACATGCTTGCCATAGGCGTGCCAAAGGCGCGCCAGCGGCTGCCATATGAGGGGAGGTGGGAGGGAGGAGCAGCTAGGAGGAGGGAGCGGGGTTGCAAATGAGAAAGCAGGGGGCTGGGCCGCAGGGGTGCAGGAGCTGGAAAGATGAAGGGGGAACCGGATGGGGGTACCGAAGGCAAGAGGGCACAGTAAGGGCGAAAACAAGCGAAAAATACAGAATACAATAGTCCACAACAGGTGGCGGTGGCGGTAAAAATGGGGGGAAAGCGGGCAGGGGTAAAGAAGGCAAGAAGGGCACAGTAGGGGTGAGAGTAAGCAGAAAATACAGTAAAACCAGAAATACAGTAAAAACCAGAGATACAGTAAAAACCAGAAATACAATGGGGCACAACAGAAACCAACAAGGGGAAGAGTGAAAAGTAAGGAGGCTAAGCAGTTGCATGAACCGTAGCGAGCGGCACCAGCTGGCTCAGGGAAGCGATGCACAGGTGGTGCAGTGCGGCGGGGAGAGCAACCTGCCTGGTGACAGGGTCAAGGGTCGCTCCCTTCACCGAGCAGCGGCCACCATATGAGGGGAGGTGGGAGGGAGGAGCAGCTGGGAGGCGGGAGCAGGCGGCAAATGGGAAAGCAGGGAGGTGGGCCGCAGGGGGCACAGCGGTTGGAAAGATGAAGGGGGAAGCGGGTGAGGGTACAGAAGGCAAGAGGGCACAGTAAGGGTGAAAACAAGCGAAAAACAGAAAACAAGAATACAATGGGGCACATCAGGAACCAACAGGTGGTGGCGGGGGGAAAAATGGGGCGGAGCGGGCGGTGGGTAAAGAAGGCAAGAAGGGCAGAGTAGGGGTGAGAGTAAGCAGAAAATACAGTAAAACCAGAAGTACAGTAAAACCCAGAAATACAGTAAAAAACAGAGATACAGTAAAAACCAGAAATACAATGGGGCACAACAGAAACCAACAGGGGGAAGAGTAAAAAGTAAGGAGGCTAAGCGGGTGCACAAACTGTAGCGAGCGGCAGCAGATGGCTCAGGGCAGCAATGCACAGGTGGTGCAGTGCGGCAGGGGGAGCGACCTGCCTGCCATTTGGATGTGTCCTGTAAATGTCTATTGCACAAATATGGGCTCCATCATCAGTCATTCAGTACTAATACCGCGGGCGCTTGGTTGCAAGAAGGCTAGCCACATTAGAAGGATCAGGCATGCCAACACTTTAGAACAGGAAAGTGGGAGATTTAAAAAAAATATATATATATATTTTCCACATTGACTTCTGTTGAAGCAGAGGCCATTTCAGTCCTAAAACAGTTAAAATGAAGCAATTTGTTTCTTAAAAAAAATAGGAGTATCCATCTTGAAGCGGGTCTGTAGGTATGCATGAAGGATGTCCCTGGTAAATGCGAAATCTGTTGGAATTAATGTTTCATTATTGATTCTGGTGTGCTTTCCATTACTAGCCATGTCTTTTCTTCACCTGCATATTTCTCTACTTGGAACAGACAAGATATCTGGTTTAAATATTTTTAATTTGTGGCATGTGATGTTGCAGACCACATATGCTGTCTTCTGCAATGTAGAGTTGGGTTTGGAAAATTACTTGTTTTTCTTTAAAGTTTTTTTTTTGGGCGTGTATTGATTGACTCATGATCATATTCACTGCTACCCACAGCGCACCAGGGGCTTGTAAATGAGAATTCCTAACTACAACATCTCTGAATCCTATGTTTTTTTCAGTGAATTTCAAAGGTTTTTTAAATGCTAATTTGTAAATATTTTTATTGTTTTTTTATATTTTCTAACTACATTTTTTTAATCTTTTTATTTTTAGATGTTATTTTTTAAATTACATTACACATTTGTAAAATATTTTTTTCACATTAAAATATTTTGTTTCATTATTTAATATTGTTTATAATATACTTAAATTATTTTTATTATTTATTTTCTTTTTTTTTGCAGTTGCGCACCCTACGAACACCCTACTCAATTACTGCGCAAAACGTGTCTGCCATTTTAGGGTCGCTGTCTAGGATCCGCGAAGGGTGTGAGACGGGTACAACCTTTCCCACGCGGTTGCTATGCGACTTGTGCGCAACTCCTTGCGCATATGCGAGATGTACGTATTTATATTGTGATGTGACGTCATATACATATCAGACGCGGTGTGTGCGCTACTTCTGCAGTTTTTTCAATCTTGAAAAACGTATTTATACATTTATTATAAATATCAAGACAAGAGATAATGTGAGGTTATTATTTTAATCATTTTCTTTAAATTTCTTAAAAAGTACATCACTGTTATCCTATGGGTAGAAATTCACTTAGCAGGTAAATAGTGTTATCGTTAGCTTTTCTTACTCAGTGGTGGATCCTGGATACAGCACTGCTGCATCTCCTCTAAACAGTTGAAAGAATGCAAATTACCAAAGACGCGCGGAAGCCCAGGTCTTTTTTTAAAAAATATTGATCGAATGCGCGGGTCATACGTGCAGTGCACCCCATGATTTTTCCCCAAAAAAGAAAAAAAAATAGGGGCCCTGGGAGACCTAGAACATCAGGCTGTGTCTACCATCCCCATTTTCACGTTTTAAACACACATTTCACATGCTTCTTCAGCCTCCCTTGTACCGAGACATAAAATGGCTGCCAACAGTTTCTAGTTTCGAATGTTGACAACCATGTGACATACACGTGTATTTAACAAGGACCCCCTGAAGGTTCGGATACAATAGTTCCTAGGCCAGGGAAAATAAGGTATGTGACAAAAAACAACCTAGGCAATTCACACTGAACAATGCAATATATTTAAGGACAAATGGCTACAATAAATTAGGAAAATATATGTTTTTTATTTTAAGGCTTGTAAAAACACAACATATGACACAAATAAAGAAAGAAACATTCAACATCAATAAAATCATATATCACATAATGGAATTAAAAAATTCATATAATGGTGACAATTAATAACAGCATATATGAAATAAGTTAAAAAACAGAAAGTGGCAAATTGAGTCTCTACGCGCGTTTCGGCGAACCAGCGCCTTCTTCTGGAGTAGCCACACAAGCTAGGTAATATTCAAGGTTTACGTCACAGGTCGATAGAACGCTCAGTTGATGTCCAAATATTTTCTGGTTAATTGATGTATTTTAAATGCTCATGTGCTGTGACCTGATTTGGTACATCCCGCCTGCCGGATAAATCTTGTGGGTAAGTATAGTTTGATTTTGATAGATTTTGTAGATCTTAGATTTCTCAAATACTTCAAGTTTCATATGTATTTGTCGATTTATTTAAAAGATCTCCCTGCCCGAAGTATTCGGCAGAGCTCTTAACGTTGAAGGATTAAAAAGATCTCCCTTAGAGTTTAAGAGGAGATGCTCATAAAAGGAAGCTTGTTTTAGATGCACCAAGGATATAAGGTGGTTTCGTTTAAAAGATCTCCCTGCCCGAGTGGTTCGGCAGAGCTCTTTGTAGATAGTAGAAAGGATCTCCCTGTCTGAAGGTAGCAGCAGGGCTCTAAAAGTTCGGCGGCGGGATTGCAGTGACGGATGGCGGCTCAACAGCGACGAGTGGCGTCTCGGTTTGCAGATTTGACAACCATGTGACAGCCAATTAGCCTTCAATGCGTGATCGGAAGGGTGCGCTTATTGTACGATGACAATAAGGGGAGTATACCTATTCAATATTTTTATGGGAAGTGGGCCGAGTGGCCCCCTCCGGTGCCCAATTCTGGGCACCGGGGTCCCCAGCCCCCGTGGCATGGCTAAATATATATTATTATTTTATGGAGGAGGGCTGCAAAGCCCCACTCCTGAAGCCACTTTAAGACCACTGGGACATCCAAACTCCATCTATGTATGTACCCCGTATGAGTTGCCTTCACTTTGCGCATGCATGTTTGTGGTAGCACATGCGTGCTAATATTGTGCATCCGCACAATACGTCCCACCATCTGGGTATGTACCCCTAACTTATTTCATTTTATTTGCGCATGCTCAATTACAACATACCCAATCACAGCTCTCACACCCAGTGACATCATGCTCAACCAATCATCCTTCTGCACAGCATTTATAAGCTGCCAACCTTCTTGAACTTTTCCTATTCCGCAGTCACAGCCATTGAGAGTGTTCGTACCCATGTCTTCGTAGGTGAGCACTTTTTTAAGAGTAATTAAATTAATTAATCTGAACAATCTTTAAATACCGGGTAAATGCAAATTCATGTTCGATTTGGCAATGCTGTTTCTAAGCACGCTTTCCTGCTTTTTTATATCGTTATAGTTGACTTCGTAACTTTTGTTTTTATGCAAATCATATAATCCTGGTGCGTTTGTTTAATTTGCCAAGCGCCACATGGCTGCTCCTACAGCAGTGTGCTACGTGCAGTTCAAGTGAATATGATGTCGTTTTTAGGTTTCGCTGGGGGGCGGAGCCGTTAGGCTCCTCCTCCAGAGAAATCTGTAGTTTCTAGTATGGGTGACTTGAACACGCCTCTCTGCTTCATTGGCTAGCTCCATAAATGGAGGCTAGCCATTGGAACAGAGAGGCGTCCGTCAATGCCGGACCAGACACGGGGGCGTTCCCGAGATTCTTTGGCTTTTGCCGACGTCACGCGACGCCGGGAACGCCCCCGAGTCTGGTCCGGCCGGGCCGTGCTTGCTGCTGTCCTGCCTTGTGTCCCTCCTCCCGCCGTCCCCACGTTTCCCGCCTCCCTCCCGACGTCCGTGTCCTTTTCCCGCCCCCCTCGTCCTCTCCCGCCCCCCTCGTCCTCTCCCGCCCGCCCCCCTCGTCCTCTCCGAGGTTTTCTCCGAGGTTTCTTCAGCCGGCCGGCCGGCCAATCCTAGCGCGGCCGGCCGGAAGTGCCCGCCCCCCCGCCGCCCAGGGGAAGAAGGAAGACGGCGGCCCACAAGAAGTATGGCGGCCCACGCGGGGCTCCCGTGGCCTGCCTGGAGGGAGCCCCGGAAGAAGCGGAGGACGTTGCCGGGCAGGTGTTGCCGAGTAGGACAGCTGCAGCCCCGCGCCTCCGCCCACGGTGAGTGCTGTGTTGCTCGGGTGTTGCGTGGCTCCGCAGGTCGTCGCTGTAGTGTCCTAATCTGACGTGAGGCTGCAGTGGTGGGGTGGACTTCAAAAGGAGCTCCCCGCAGCCTGAGGGGAAGCTTCTGGACACCCAAGAGAGCAAGCGAAGCCCACCCGCAGTATAACGCCGCCCCTCCCCGCCTCGCGCAGCGCGTGTAATGAAAGACTGTGGCGGGTGGGGAGAGCAACGAAGGAGAGGAGCAGACTGTGGGGACTGCCTCAGGTGCAGTGTACTTTCGGACCCCACCCGCAGAAAAGAGAAGGAACTCTGCTCCATACAACGGAGCAAGCGGACGGCAGCGCCAGCTCGAGTCCCCCCCTCCCCCGGCAGCCCAGAGAGAGAAGCGGTGTCCTGCAAGGGGCGGAAAGCATCAATCAGGAACGGCTGGCCACCGTAGCCTCTTCACCCCTTGTCAGCACACTGAACTTCACATTGTGCCCCAGCATGGCCTGGACCGGAAAAAATAAAATAACTCTCCATAGCGCAAACTGAGTCTTCCGATAGCGCCTACCTGGCTGCGACTGCCGATGCCCTAGTGAGAGTCCCGGGGAGAGAGACACCAGGTGAAAGGCCGTCCTTCAAAAAAAAAAAGCGCGAACCCCCAGAGCAGGAAGAAAACCGCCGGGACACAGCACGAAGCTGACAGTGGTTTAAAGGATGTGCTACCCTGCCAACTAGTGGCCATATAGCAACATTACACCCGCACGCACCAAAGAAGGGAGCAACACCGGGTGTGAGTGGACACCTGCGACGAAGAGACAGTGATTAGAAGAGTACAGCACTCAACTAGGTTCTACCCCACTGCACCCACAGGGGGACTGTTGGTTTTGACAATGTACAGTACATAGCAACAAGAAGCGCAAATGAGAAGCGACCTGCCTGGATCTCCTCATTTGCACCGTGCAGTACCGAGAAGAGGGAAAGTATTCCCACCAACTAGGAGCCTCGTATCTAGTAAAGCGCAGTCCGCAGGGAGCTGAGAACACGTCAGCTGCCGCAGACTCGGATATAGACCCGTTGGAAGACATCGCGCCACTCACAGAGGCCCTCCCAGTTAGTCCACAAGGAGAGTTCCTCTGTGACAAGGGAACAGGCGTTGGGAGGAAAAGAACCAGTAGTGTGTGGAAGGTCAGTAACCACCAATGAGAAGAGATTACTGCGTGTAACAACGCTGCCAGGCAAGGTGCGAACCCCAAGCCTCTGTCCTACACAGAGAAAAGTAGAGGGGTCAATGACTGACATCCAGCTGGATATACTAGTACAACCTAAAGCACACCGGAGAATGGAAACACCCAGCCACACCGGGAAAGCTGCGAGTTGATTCACCCGCAAAACAAAGTGAACAGCCAGAACCGGTGTAAGTGCACAGAGCACTCTCTGGTGAAAGCCGCAAGACACTTTGCTCCCTCTTCCAACCGCCCTAGCCAAGCTCGCAAACAGAGGCACAGACACAAAGTACTGCTCTGCCTTTTCAAGAGAGAGTACCACAGGAGCATCACAGAGCCCAAGCTGCTCAGCCACGCAGCAAACCTTGAGAATACAGCTATCCCCACCCGAAGTCTGCAACGACTGTGCAAATGGCGAGTAAACCCCAATAAGTGTCCGGTGTCACTACAAGCGAGAAGCCCAAAAACGGAGCAAGTCTAAAAACAAGACAGGTGGCCAAGAGCAGCAAAGCTTACAAAGGCAGCCAGCCTCACACGAGATATGAAAAACCGCGCACAGAAAATGCAAACCCCAGTGGCTATCTTTCGCCACCGCAAGCGAGAACATCGCACCACCCACTCCAAACAGGCACTCCAAGTGCCAGAAGAAGACGGAGGGCACCACTTCAGAAGCGCACAGGAGGCAGCGCCAGTGAACCTGACGCACAAGAAAGTGCCCAGAAGACAGAGACATTTCCACAAAGAAACACTGCTGGAACCAGCAGGTAGATCTCATACAGCTTCACAGCAGCAATGGAGCCCGGAAGAGGCACAACGCAGCACAGTGTCCTCCCTCATAACGTCCCACGCAGAAGTCGTCCGTGATCTAAGGCTGACAAGAGGAGAGTCGAACACCACAAGTGGCCGGTCGCCACCACAGCTCACCACAGCTCACCACTGCCCGTGGAAGCTACTCTCTGAAGGAGTACCCAAGACAAGTGGCTGCCTGCCATGCAGCCAAGAAGAGCGACTGAAGGTTCGCCTGAATGGTCTCAAAACCATTGAACAAAGTTAATATTTTTTCAGGCATTTTCGAATGATAATATTCTATTCGTTTTGGCAAAAAGCTTGTTGAAAAGCAGTCTCAGTGAGGTATCATTGGTGATAGACTGAAACATGTTTGCCTTGGGTGACTTACGTTTATTTTTGTGAGCTTTCAAGCACAGGTTCCTGTTGCATTTTGTTTTCAGTCAGGGGGCCTAATTTAGAGGTCAGAATGAAATGGGTTAAAAATGCAAACTATTTTTGTGCATGTTTTCCATCTTCCATCTAATGCTTGTTGAGAGGAAGCTGTTTTTGTATGCTCATTTTTTGCCCTTAGTTTGCAACCAGCTTACTACATGATGGTGATAAAACATAGTGCACAACGGACGCAATGAAATGCACAAAATCAATTATACCTCATTCACTTTTAGTGGTACAAAATGCAAATATATTCATGTAGAGCACAGTGTAAAAACTCCTCTGTCAACTTGGCCTTAGCACCAGTTGTTTTCTCAATGCTGCTTGCATTCACATTACTGCAAAAAAAAAAAGAAAATATGCTTTTAAAATTCGTCCGTGTTGTTTTCTGCCTACCCCCACCCGCTGTCTGTGTTGCTGCCTGCCTACCCCCACCCGCTGTCCTTGTTGTTGCCTGCCTACCCCCACCCGCTGTCTCTGTTGCTGCCTGCCTACCCCCACCCGCTGTCTGTGTTGTTGCCTGCCTACCCCCACCCGCTGTCTGTGTTGTTGCCTGCCTACCCCCACCCGCTGTCTGTGTTTTTGCCTGCCTACCCCCACCTGCTGTCTGTGTTGTTGCCTGCCTACCCCCACCCGCTGTCTGTGTTGCTGCCTGCCTACCTCCACCTGCTGTCTGTGTTGCTGCCTGCCTACCCCCACCCGCTGTCTGTGTTGTTGCCAGCCTACCCCCACCCGCTGTCTGTGTTGTTGCCTGCCTACCCCCACCCGCTGTCTGTGTTGTTGCCTGCCTACCCCCACCCGCTGTCTGTGTTGCTGCCTGCCTACCCCCACCCGCTGTCTGTGTTGTTGCCTGCCTACCCCCACCCGCTGTCTGTGTTGCTGCCTGCCTACCCCCACCCGCTGTCTGTGTTGCTGCCTGCCTACCCCCACCCGCTGTCTGTGTTGTTGTCTGCCTACCCCCACCCGCTGTCTGTGTTGCTGCCTGCCTACCCCCACCCGCTGTCTGTGTTGTTGCCTGCCTTGAGGGAGCTGTCTCTCAGAACTGAAGGTCCGCTCTCTGCGAGGTGGCAGGGAGTCTGCTGAAGGCACTGGAAGCTTGCTCCAGATAGTGGCAAGGAATGGCTGGACACAGGTCACATTGAGCACGCATCAGTCATATTCCATATCGAAACAAGGTGTGTGGCTTATTGCGAGTCTCCCCTCAAATCCCACGGCTCCCAATCGAAGCTGTACAGATTGTGAAGTCTTATTTTGGGAGTCAATACTGGATGTTTGGCCCACCTGTGCAAATTCAGCAGCACACCTGACAGAGCACTGCGGAGGCCCGTGATTAGTGGGTGGATCTCGTTGCCAGGCAACAGCAAGGCACTTTCAACTTTTAACCACCATAATAACTGCATTTTTTCTCGAGGTTTTACCTACACCTTAAAGAAGACAGCTGCATAGTTACCACATCCTTGTGACTGGGGGTGAATGTTTGCATTGTTCAGCATTACGTCCATTGTTTGTTCTTTTGCTTCCGTTGTCCTAAGTGGTCTGAGATTGTGTGTCACATGGTGCAAACCTGGCTGGTGATGTTAGCCTCTCATCCTTCCAGACTGGGAAAACAATCACCAGCGTGACTGTTCATGAAGCTAACACATCTATGGAGTACTACATGCATGTTATGCTGCTTCATGGAGTGTGCATATGCTGTATATTGTGTGGTAATCACTTTTCTCATATGTAGTGCTGTGCTGCCGACACATTAAAATGTATAATTTACAGTGGCCCACTATTTGCCCATCTTAATAGTGAACAGAATGTTAGGGTAAATATGTAGCAGGCTGGAGAAATAAAACACAATACATTCTACACTGTTTAAACCTTTTCGTGTTTTGGTTACACTTATTATTGGAATGAGTGGTCGATTAATATATATTTGAGCCCTTCTTAGAGATTTTATGTTGGGGTCATGTTCTTTATGGTAATATATCTTCCGAAATCCCGATCACTGGTCTTTAACGTAATTATGTTTGATTTTGAGGTTTCAAAAACAGCCATTTCCCAAGGGACCGGGTGGCACAGCATCCGGAGTCTATACACCTCTAGGTGATAGCTCTAAAACTGCCAAAGTCAGCAGGGAGTGTTTTTATTAAGGTGCGGAGGTGGGAGGTGCGTCTGTGCCAATGTACCTGAATGCGTGCGGCGCGAGGGGTGTTGCTCCGAGTGCAGGGATTTCTGTGCCAGTGCGGGGTGAGTGGTGTTCTACAGGAGAAGGGGTGGGCCTGTGTGGATGCAGGAGAAGGGGGTGGCCCTGTGTGGATGCAGGAGAAGGGGGTGGGCCTGTGGGTGTAGGAGGACGGGTGGGCCTATCTGTGAGTGCAGAGGCAGGGGGGTTTCATGTGTAAGTGCTGATACAGGATGTGTGCCTATGTGAGTGCAACAGGAGAGGTGTTTGTGAAAGCCAGGGGAGGAGAAGTGGTTTCCCTGTGCAAGTGCAGGGGATGAACAGTGCTAATGTGAGTTCAGAGTGATGAGTGTGTCTTTGATAGTGCAGCGCATTAAGGTCATACTTATTTGTACTGGCCATGCTTGTTTCTTAACTTCCTGACATTTTGACGCAGCGTGAACACATTACTTTTTGTGGTCCAGCCCACGTAGTTTAACTTGTCTGATTGCAAAATGCCTACTGTGTGCCTACAACCTGTCCATTGCTTACCATTGGTTGTGTTTATTGTCAATCTCATTTATTTGCTTCTTATTCAATGACTTTTTTTGTCTCGGATTGTCTCGGATTTTGTCTCTCACTCCGTGAGAGTGCATAGGTTTATCAGCTCTTTTCTTCTGTCCCCAGTGTGATCCCCACAAAATTCCCCCCCCCCTATGTTCAATGTTTCTCTCTCAGAGCTGTTGGCAATGTAAATAACAATGCCATTTATTTATAAGTAAAAACAAAAAAAGAAATGTCATGAGCAATGCCAATAGCTCTAACTTTTCCAAAGGCGAAACCATTGCATTGTAAATGCTTGTTTCATGTAGGTAGTGCGTCACGTGCCTCATGCATTGCAAAAGTAATGTTTTCGACAAAAGTGTATTTTAGAACGGTTTCCAGCTCTTATAACTTAAATATTTTGCTTTGGTAGGCGATGTTTCTGAGCAAATCACTTAACAATGCCGCATATAATTTTTTAAGTAGTGCGTCATGTGCTGCTTTCTCCCCATGCACTGCACATGTAATTGATTGGTCAATGTTGTATTTTAGCACGCTCTCCATGTTTTTTAATAACCTTAAACTTCATTTGCCCCCTGCTCTATCTCATTATACAGATATCACAACCATGAGATATACTGGTCACCACAATCTGTCCTGCCCATACACCATACCACGTGGTTGTGAACAACTCGACACACCAGATCCACTGAATGCTCTCCATATGTTATCAGCCGAAAATTGCTATGGACCTAATGGAGTTATAACGTTTGTCTTCAACATTTCATGATCGAAAACCATTCTGAGATAAGCACTTGTGTATTTCATGTGTTTGCAGACGGATAACTGTGTTATTGTCATGTTTTACTAGAAATCGTAGGCATTCTGAAATCAACCAAACATAAAAAAAGGTTGACGGTGTTGCTCCACTGGTACTTTGTCCTCCTCATGAAGCAGGAGGAGCCTCTCTCAATCTCCTTAACTCTTCCATTGCAACGTTGACCGGATTCTTAGTCTGCAAGTGCTTCCGCAAACTTGCAGTTCCACACCAGTCCTCTTTATTGGGGTCTCCTCTTGAAAGCAGTCTTGCATATGTGGCAAGTAACTTTTCTTGCATTCACCTTTTTTAAGACTTGTGAAAATTAATTCCAAAACATTCCATAAATACGGTGTCACTATGCATTGTGTCAAATGCTTTATTAAAAATATGCAGAAAATGTTCCCTTTAATTGTTGTTAACGTCTTTACAAAAGAATTTGAAAGGAGAAAGTAGGAGATGAATAACAGAGGTAGGACGTTATATCTCAAACTGCAAAAATTGATAAAAATGGCCTGCATGTTTGACCTCATTTAGTCACATCAGCAGTGGATTGAGGGCGTGCGAGTTATAGTTAGTACAACTAACTATAACGGAGAAATTTCACTGGTTTTGTACGAGTGAAATATCCAGCTAACCATAACACCCCTAAAACCTATGGTTTTTTCAGTGAATTTCTAAGGTTTTTTAAATGCTAATACCTAACTATACTTAACACGAAGAAGGGGAGAGGGCATTACTGTTCAAACTCTAGTACCCCAGGCCCCCTTGCAAAATCAAATGTTCACACAAAAGAGGTATGTAGAGTACACAATAAACATAACCAAGAAAAATTTCCCAGTTTGAAAAAACTGCCCTCACTCACATACCGAAGTATGTGACATGCTTCTTCATAGGGCCTGCTACAAACGCCCTGATGTAGCCACATCCAGGGCGGAGCATTAGGGAAGGGGAAAAATAATAAATTCCACACTACAAGACGTACAACCAAATAATATCAACACATACAACGAGTAACACAAAATAAGGTGAAAAGCGTGTGCGAAACACCCTGTGGCTGGAACTGATAGTGCGACAAAAAGGTGCAGTATAGGGAAGTGATTAAAACTGATTAAGGGTGCCAATAGAAAGAATTACTTTATTGAACACAGTTAGGTACCCCTACCAGGATTAAAAATAAGAAAAGGATGGGAAATGTCTTGTTGAGAAAATGAAGTTCCTTAAGACTTCCCTCCTACCACTGCTGAAGTCAACCTGTTTCGACCGCTGGAATTGTGCCTAAAAAAGTCACCCCAGTCTTCGTCAGGACTGTCGCGATCAGTGCCACTGTTGGCCCTTCCGTAATCCGGTCAAAGGACCCTCAGAGGAGAGTAGGTCATCAGGAGCCGTACTCTTCCAAGTCTTCTAACTTATGAGTGGAGGCTGATCCCAATAATGCGGGAAAACATTTACGAGTTTATGAAATTCACAAGCCCGAACAGGTGTCCGCCAGGAGGGTCTCCCTGAGAACAAAATCGTTCTGCTGGGCTAGCCCTGTCAAGTCTGCCTGAGTACCGAGACACTGGATTACGGAAGGGCCAACAGTGGCACTGATCGCGACAGTATGTGAGTGAGGGTAGTTTTTCCAAACTGGGACATTTTTCTTGGTAATGTTTACTGTGTACTCTACATACCCCTTTTGTGTGAACAATTCCTAACTATAACATTTCTGAAACCTATGTTTTTTTCAGTTAATTTCAAGGGTTTTTTAAATGCTAATTCCTAACTATAACATATCTGAAACCTGTGTTTTTTTTCAGTGAATTTCAAAGGTTTTGTAAATGACAATTTTTAATTGTATTAATTGTTATATTTATTTTCTTGATACTGATTTACTACTTTTTTTAAACTATTTTTATAGATATTTTATTTTTTTGAATTACATTATAATTACATTATACATTACATTACAAACTATACTTTCTCACAATGAAATACTTAAGTTTAAATACTTTGCAAATAGGCAATAGACTTTTAAGTACAGTAGTTACAGTTGTTGCAATGGGCAACTCAATTTTAAACAAAATGCAACATTGAGCTCAATGTGAATTTCTAGTTAAATGCAATTAGTTACTTTATGCTTTACTTTTCTAACCACAAGACTGGATCCTAGATTCAGTCCTTGGACATCTCCTGTAAACAGTTGAGTAAAAGCGTTTTGGTTACAGAAGTGATTTTTAAGGAATATTATTGTATTTTAAAAGTTGACAGACATTTTTTCACATAGAATCACCAATGTTATCCTATGGGAGGAAATTCACGTAGCAGGTAAGTAGTGTTATCATTACTTTTTCTTACTCAGTGGTGGATCCTGGATCCAGCACTGGCGCATCTCCTGTAAACAGTTGAAAAAAGTGTTTAAGTCATACAGGCAATTTTGAAGGAATATTTTTACTTTGTGAAAATAGACACTTAGAAACTTTTATGGTGAAAACCAGAGGATTCCTATGGAAGGAAATACAATTTACTGGTAAGTACTGTTAGAATTACTATTCAGGATCAGTACTGGGCTCAAAGATGCAGCACTGGGTTCTCTCTTGATAACATGTGAGTAAATTGGAATTCGTAGTTCTGCTGATTTTATAGGAATATTTTAAAGTTCCAAAACTCCAGACTTTGAAGAATTTCCAAGTGAAACCAGTCAATGTTACCCCATAGAAGGAAATTCACTTACCAGGTAAGTAGTGTTATCGTTACTTTTTCTTACTCATTGGTGGATCCTGGATCCAGCACTTTTGCATCTCCTGTAAACAGTTGAAAGAATGCGTTTAAGTCATACAGGCGATTTTTGGGGAATATTTTTAGTTTGTGAAATAAACACTTAGACACTTTTCAAGTGAAAACCAGACAATGGATTCCTATGAAAGGAAATACAGTTACAGGTAAGTACATTTAGAATTATTTTTCAGGGTCAGTGCTGGGCTAAAAGATGCAGCACTGGGTTCTCTCCTGATAACAGGTGAGTAAATCGGAATTCGTTGTTCAAATGATTTTAGGTGGACATTTAAAAGTTCCAAAACTCCACACCTAGAACAATTTCCAAGTAAAACCAGTCAATGTTAGCCTATGAAGGAAATTCAACTTACTGATAAGTATGGTTAGAATTACTTTTCAGGATCAGTACTGGACTCAAAGATGCAGCACTGAGGTCTCGCCTAATAACAGGTGAGTAAATCGGAATTCGTAGTACATCCAGTAAGCACCACGTAGCAGAGAGATGTAAAAAGGAGCACTGCCTGCACCACCTATCTACAACGCAGCGCAGTGGCACTTCCTGGAAGCACCTGGTGGGCTACTTGGCCCCCATGGTCCCTCAGGTTTGAAGTGGAATTTTTACCCCAACTTAAAAGGCGCCAGAGGGCGTGTTTGCACACATCACATCAGGTCCCTCCCCTCCCTTCACCACTGTGTAAACGCACCCTGTCACCTTTCTAAATTGAGAGATTAAGTTCCCTTTAATCCTAAGGGTCTCTAGGGTCAAACTAGCCCACTAGGTACCTCCAGTAAGCGCCACAGAGCTGCGTTGCGCCACAGAGCTGTGTTGCAGGGAGGTGTAAAAAGGGGGTGTATGCGCCAGGGAGCTGCGTTGTAGACAAGTTCTAAGGATGATTGTGGAGTTTCGTTACTGTTTTTGACTGTGACGAAGACAAAAATGTGTAGCTGTTGTAACCTTACTAGCCATTACTCCTCTGTCCCACACCCCTCTCCCTTCTTGGTACGGTCCGCTCTGCCTTTGGGAGCGCAGGATAGAATGTTGATGTGAGAGACTGCCGCCAAGCTGGGAGCACCTGTATTATCTTACACCAATAAACTTATCTTGGAACCCACGTCGAGTAGTGTTTTATTACTACATTTTTGGCGACGAGGACGTGGAGCTGAGCCAGGGTCAGTTGGTGCCTCCCCCCTGGACAGATTTGATGCTTGGGCGGAGGAAAATCTTGAAAAGGAAGACTTACCCGGTGGGGATTGAAGAGTCGGCACAGCGGTTTGCTGGTAATGAACGGGAGACAGTGCACGAAGCAGACGATGTTGATTGAAGCGGACGACTTGTAGCGAAAGCGTTCCGTTTCTGGCTTCGAAGGGGCGTCTCTTGGCACCGTAATAAGTCCCCTCTGTGGAGCGGAAGGCTGTCATGTTGTCTGCGTAAGAAGGGAATTCAAGTGTGTGACAAGACGGAGGGTCTTGCCCCGAGGAACCGCCGAGTCGTTGACAGGAAGTTCCGGTTCTGCTATCGGGTGTGAGAAGTAGGACTCAGAAGCACAATCTTTTCCAACGCGACAGTGTGCAAGTCGAGTGTCACGCCGGGCACAGGAGGGCAGAGGCGGAGCGCGAAGGCAAGGACGGCGTCAGTGAGTAGAACTTAACCCTCTCCTGTCGCAATCTCTCTAGCGGTAGAAACTTCTCAGAGAAAGTGTCGCGCAGTGCTCTGCGCACAGTGATACCAGAGCCAGTGGCGCGAAGGAGCATGAGATAATGAAGTAAGGCATAGTTCTCCATTTGTCACAGAACTGCGCAGGTCTATGTTGTGAGACCTTGAAGCTGCGTGAGGTGAAGTGAGCGGTGCGTGTATTAAAGTCGCATTTGAAGCAACGCAAAAGGAACTGTTTTGAGGTGAGCGACAATTGAAGGGAGCAGAGCGTGTATTATAGTCGCATTTGAAGCAACGCGAAAGGAACTGATTTGAGTTGAGTGACAATTATTATTATTATTATTATTATTCTGAGTTTTATATAGCGCCTGGTTACCAAAAAGGCATCCCAGCGCTTAATTATTCGAGGCATGAGTGAATGGCAGCGTTGGGAAGATGCTTTCCCCTGACTCCCAGAATTAATGGAGGCGTGTAATGGAAAGTCTCGGAGAATCCATTAGGATTCACACATTCATTTGGGGAAAGGAGATTAACCGTGGGGGACCCAGGTTGGACTGCATTATTGTGTTGAGCCTCTGAAATACTGAGAGACGTGTGGAGCGTAACCTATGGTGCCGAAGTCTCATGACACTGTATGGAGGCAGTGCATGGCAGCTGTGTGAAGAAAAAGGTTGGAAATAAAATAATAATAAACAGTGAAACAGTGTGTGTAGCGAGCCTCTGTTCCTGTGAATGAAGATTAGCTGTGGCAGCATAGTGAGCGGCATAAACTACTGAAGATGATCTGAGTGGGAAGTTTTCTCCCCCCCCCCCTTCCCCCCCCCCCCCCTCTGTAGCCACCTGTGTATTGGATCGGTGGCAGCGTGTAGAAGTTGGAGTGAGGTGAGTTCAAAGGAACAGAGGGGGTGAGGCAAATCTGCAGGGTTCCGTGTGGTGAACTTATTCTAAACCGCTTGTAGAAGCGGCATAAGGATATCTCAGAAATGAGGCAGCGTTGGCTAGTGGCGTGAGGAGATTCTGAAGGATCTGAGGGAACGATGCAAACATCAGGGCCCTGTGAAGTAAAATCACTGCAGCAGTGTTGAAGCAGCATAAGGAAAATTTAAAACCAAGGCAGCATCTCTAAGCGGGGTGTGGAGACTTCAGGAGTGTGACAAAACCTCAGGGTTCTAGGAAGTAAATTTAACCACAGCAGCGTGTTGAAGCAGCGTGAGGAAAATTTCAGAACTTTGACAGTGCATGGAAACGGCTTGAGGAAATTTCAGAGGAATAGATGGTGTGTGGCAACCCACGTGGTTCCGAGTAGAAAACCTCATAGTGGCAGTGAAGTGTGGCAGCTTGAGGAAACCTAAGAGGGGCTGATAGTGCAAGGAAAGCTTGTGGCAGAATCAATACAGTTGTGAAGCAGCTCGATGTGAGAGGAACTAGTATATCCTTGCAAAAGTGAATGAAGATTTTCAAGGGTCCCAAACCCACTTACGGCGTGAGCAAAGCAGATTTAGGGATTACAGAAAGTCAAGCAATGAAACAGTAAGCGAAATTGGAGAGTGTCTTTTAAAGTAGAATCCCAGTGGGCCCTTGGCACATCCTTTGTGACTGTCCTGGGGACGCTAGTGTGTCCCACTGAGCTCACCATATCGCCCTCTTTCTGATTAGGAGAATAAAACATTTTCACGTGTTTGCTAAAATACAGTTGCGCATTCAACATGGAGTGGGGCCAGAAGTACAATTTTCTGCCACCAGTGCCGTTTATGGAGAAGGATGATGAAAACGTTGCAGAATGGAGTGAATGGAAAGAATATTTTGAGAATTACATTACAGTTCTTGAGGAAGAGGCAGTATCCTTTGTACCTAAGGAAAAGGCTGAAGTATTGCTTTACAGTTTAGGAACTGGAGGGCGGAAAATGTACCACAAAATGGAAAAAACATTCATGAAAGGGACAGTCCGTAATATTTATGAGGACATCTTGAGAGTGTTGGATGAATATTATGTATTTACAACAAGGGGTGTGAAGGACAGAGTCTCTGAATTAAGCAGAAAGCTCTCACCCAGTCAAGAGATCAGGGCTAGATCCAACACCGTTTTTTAGCTCACTGCACCATCCCAGTTTCAGAACCTGGCTGTATGCAAATTAGTCTGTTCCTGTCCCAGTGCATGATGGGAACAGGGCAAACCAAACTACAAAAGCCAATTCTTACACTGGGAAGGAAACAAGCTCCCGGGGACCGGTTTCTGGCATTACAGCCGTCTTCGGCCCGGTTTGCTTGAATCCTGATGGTGCAATGAGCAAGGGTCTCACATCTGAGAATACCCTTCCACGCTTAGGGTGGACAAAAATATTTACAACAAGGGGTGTGAAGGACAGAGTCTCTGAATTAAGCAGAAAGCTCTCACCCAGTCAAGAGATCAGGGCTAGATCCAACACCGTTTTTTAGCTCACTGCACCATCCCAGTTTCAGAACCTGGCTGTATGCAAATTAGTCTGTTCCTGTCCCAGTGCATGATGGGAACAGGGCAAACCAAACTACAAAAGCCAATTCTTACACTGGGAAGGAAACAAGCTCCCGGGGACAGTCCGTAATATTTATGAGGACATCTTGAGAGTGTTGGATGAATATTATGCACAGGCCTCGTTGGAAAAAGTACAAAGGGAAGAAGTTTACAAGGAAGAAATGAGTAGCAACGAGGAGCGAAAGCTAAGCAGAGTAAACCAGGGGTGTGCTATCTGCATTGGAGGAGTGATGACAGATATGTTATTAGATTCAGGATCGCCTCTTAGTGGGGTAAGCAGGAGTGACTGGAATAAAAAATTAACTAAGAAATATGGAAACGAATTGAAAGAGGCTAACATATCCCTGGAGACATATACCGGGGAGGACATCAACGTAATAGGATACCTAGTCATGGAGTTAATGTGCAAAGGAAAGTATACTAGAAGTACCATAAATGTAACAGAAAGTGGACCCACCATGCTAGGGTGGAAGGATCAAAAGAAATTGAGAATATCCCTCAATGGAAGAAGAAGAGGACAAATGAAGGAGAAGGCACTGAAACAAAGCACGAGTGTAACCAAGGGTTGCGCATTGGTGGCCCTCAAGCCGCCCTCAAAGGTGGCAGGCGGTTGTGAAGGTGCAGCAAGTTTTGAAGAACGTGTGGAAAATACAGCCAAGTGCAAACTGAGAGAAAAACGCGGTTGTGAAGGTGCAGCAAATTTTGAAGAACGTGTGGAAAATACAGCCAAGTGCAAACTGAGAGAAAAACACGGTTGTGAAGGTGCAGCAAGTTTTGAAGAACGTGTGGAAAATACAGCCAAGTGCAAACTGAGAGAAAAACGAGAATCTTAACAAGGTTTGGTGGATGAGAGAGAAATACGTAAGAAACACAAGAGAAAAAACGGTGAAGGTATAGTTAGTGAAGAAGGAGAATTCGAAAGAAAAGGAGAAGGCATCAGTTCCACAGTTAAAGAGTGGAAAAGGATAAAATGTAAGAGTAACATATCCAATTGCAAAGAGACGGGTCCAAGAACCACGTCGTTTGAATTCAAGACAAAAATGAGGGAGGAGTACGTGGCCAAATGGGTACAAGGAAGAGAAGAGGACGCAAGTTGTGTTGGACCAAAAAGTGAGAGAAAAGGTAAATACATACCAAGATCCTACAGTGGGAAGTTGGAGAGAGAAAGCAAGGAAGTGCAGAAAATAATAAAAGGTTTCCCACATATGGTCCAGTCAGGTCAGAAGGGTTCACTCTATGATTATAGGAGTGAGCACCAGTTTCGGGTCCCAGAAATCTCTACTGAGTTCCCCTATGGTAGACGTGTGAAGAAACAAGGGGACGGACTTAGGGCTGAAAAGGCCAATGCGGATCAACGGGAGCAGTTTGACAAGGAATCTGATAAAGACTGGGAGTCGGGGAAGGGCCAAGGGATGAAGGACAAAAGACGTCCTAGACCGGCCACCATTGATGACGTGGTAAGAGGGACATAGTGTGCCAGATGGAGTGGCCGATCGGGGTCCTGGCCCAAGTACTGCTCATAATACTAAATTTGAACTTCACCTCCAGTATCATCCCTCTAGAGGAAGAGGGAAAGTCTAGTAGGAGAACTGCGGGACTCGTTGCCATAAGGTTCGTTATTGAGACTGTTGTAGAGTAAAGTGGGGTGGCATAGGAGGTGTCCTTGAATTGGGAAGATCCTGCCACTCCAAACTACACATCCCTTTTGCGACTACAGCCAGTTTATGGGGCGGGACCTTGTGGAACAGAACACTTCCGTCCTAGCCCCCCTGTTAGCTCCTCATTGAGGTCAATGGTGGGTCACAGTTTTTTTCCTTTACAGTTGCCCTCGATTCAGATCCACCCCTTGGGGATTTCCTTCTTGGGCCTGGGGTGGGAGGTTCACCTCCTCATCCATAGTTGCTTGTTATTTGTCACCCTCTGGGGGCTTCCCCCTATAGTCATGACCCAGGGTGGGACATAGTGGAACTCAGCATCCCATTGTTCCAGAGTTCGTTTGTCCTGTCCCTCACCAGGGTTCATCTTAAAGTTTGGTCCATCTCTCATAGTTGCCTGGGGCACTGTTCGACCCTTACCCTTTTCTACTGTTGTTCCTTTGCAGCCACTTACTGGGGGCTCGCTTTTTCCATCCTTCCCCTTCCCATGCTGTGTTTTCTTCCCCTCTTTCCTATTACCCTCCTCTCTCACGTTTCTCTGCTTCCGCTGTTTAGTCTGTAACCTCTCTCTCTCTCTTCCTCCCCATTCTCTCTTTCTCTGCTCTCCCCTGCCTTCCTCTGGTGAGCTCTGTCTCTCTTTTCCGTTGTTCCCTTTAGGGGGGAAGGTGTGTTGTAACCTTACTAGCCATTACTCCTCTGTCCCACACCCCTCTCCCCTCTCCCTTCTTGGTACGGTCCGCTCTGCCTTTGGGAGCGCAGGATAGAATGTTGATGTGAGAGACTGCCGCCAAGCTGGGAGCACCTGTATTATCTTACACCAATAAACTTATCTTGGAACCCACGTTGAGTAGTGTTTTATTACTACAGTAGCTTATTAAATCTTCTTTAAAAATACAAATCCCAGAAAGCGAATATTCTGTGTTGCTGAGGCACGACACAGTGTTTGTTGGTTTAATAGCGTGTCCTACGCCCGCTGCTCAGCACCGACCCTGTTTGGTTGAACTGACTGGAAAAACTGCAGGTCACCAGTAGGTAGTTATAGTTAGGACCTAGTGTCTATAGGAAGAGCGTTTTTTTTAACAAGGTACCTGTGACTATCAAAACGCGTGATTGTTCTGCATTTGAATAAACTGTGCTCCTCTGTGATTGTGGATGAGATCTCTGGAACATGTATATTCGCCAGTAGGTAGTTATAGTTAGCACCTCGTTTCCATAGAAAGAGGTTTTTTTGTTTTGCCTATAACTTTTATGCCGTTTGACGAATCCTCACAAAATTCTCAAAACTTGTGTGACGTACACTTAAGCTGTTGTCTTGAAAATTTCAGGGTGATCCGTAAAGTAGGGGCCACGAAAAAGACTGTTCCAAAAATGCATCCTCCCCTTTGTTAATTCCCGTAGGAACTTTAGACACAGCTACAGCCCAAACCACTGAGCGGAATCACCACAAATTTGGCAGAAAGGTAGATATTGGTCCAGAGAAGTACTGGAGGCAGGGAGCCAGCAGGGACGGCAGGGGCATTGATGCCCCCGTGGTCCTAACGCATCACACTATTATGTCATTAATACTGTGGGCCTGGAGAGTTCTAAAAACAGGCAGTAATAAACATCTTCTTACTATATCAAAACATGTACAAAACACAATTATTTGATGTAGAAACAACAGGGCATATTTACAGAAAGGGCAAATACAACTATCCGCCCAAACCTGATTGACCAACTTTTACTTTATAAAGACTGGGACCTGCCCCAGCTGAACCTACGATGACCACTTCCTAATGGTCGCACTTTTTAGATCACGCAAGTATGACCGCATATATCCACCATAGCCTGAATTCATTAGGCAAAGCAGGTTGTTTCTTTTTCTCACATCTTCCAAATCACACATCCTGGAACTTTCTTTTATCAAAATACAGAGATACTTTGCAGATCTGTCCCTAGAGGAATATCCAGTGACTCTATGATAGTTAGTAGCGTGGCAGCCCATCGGCCTGTGTCCTTCAGCTGCAAATACGATTTAATGTATTGCTTCAGAGAGCCAACGGCCGCCTTCAAAAGACAGGCCCAATAATTAAGTACATTCTGCTTGTACTTGAATTTTATATTAGTGAGGCCTAGATTTAACCTCAAAGCACTATTCACTGAGCCTCTAGACAAACCAGGCCATTTTTTACAAATATACATTTCTTCACTCTGCAGCCAGGCTATGTTCTTCACTGTCAAGACCTCACAACCGTACAGCAATACATTTATTATTTTTCAGGGTAGGTCACTCATAATA
The DNA here is from genome assembly GCF_964263255.1 of Lissotriton vulgaris. NCBI lineage: Eukaryota > Metazoa > Chordata > Amphibia > Caudata > Salamandridae > Lissotriton > Lissotriton vulgaris. The sequence continues at coordinate 189,989,874 of NC_141687.1, forward strand.
CGTCGACAGACGTATGCCCCAAAGTGACATCCAACTTTTGTAATACACCTGTAATGGACTTGGATTGAGCTTCCTGGAGATCTGTATGAGCTTTGCAGTTCAAGTTGTAACTGAAGAGAAGGCCTAAATATGTATATTCTTTTACCACCCCTGCTTGAACGCCACTTAGCCACAACATATGCATGATATTCTGCACTATTCTTTTAGAATTTTAATTTTAATTTTAGACTCAATTATACGCAAGTCATGGGACAATATTCTGAAAGAGCATCCAGTTGCCTCTGAAGGCCAACTGGTGTAGGGTCTAATAGAAATGTACCATTGGCATAATACAGTGATGCAATCGCTTCTGTTCCGAATTTAGGTGAAAATGAGCAAACCTGATTTAGTACTATCGTGCATCGGCAATATAATTTGAAAACAGGAGCAGAGACAGTATGCAGCCCTGTCTGAGACCATTAGGAGTAACTATTATTCTAGACAGAGCTCCTTTACCCCTAAATTCTACCCTCGCCCATGAGCCCTCAGTTGATTTATCAGCTTTAATATGCCAGGTGGGATATTCTAACTACACATTTCTTTCCAGAGTAGTGCTCGATTTATCATGTCAAAATCCGTTGACACATCTGCATACAAAACATAAAGGGGCAGTGTCCTTTTGAAGGGATGTTCTTCGGCCAAGAGATTAAGAACTAAAAAAACATTGATTGTTGGATGCCATTAACAAAAAAAACATTTGGACTTTGGGTGAACACTTGTCATAATCACACAAGTACACTTAGCAGATAATTTGCACAGATATTATTAGGAATGTCCAGCAGCGTGATCATACGATAGATTGATGGTAAATCACATCCCCCTTTTTCATACAAAGTGACCCTAACACTTCTGTTCCAAGTTTCTGGCCTACCTATTATAGCTCCAAACACTGGGGTCAGAACTTGGGCCCACAATCTAGGGTTAGATTTTATTATGTCCAAAGTTAGGCCATCAAGACCTTGGGCCTTTGAGCTTCTAATACTTTTTATCAAGACCTCTATCCCATTTAGAGTAGGGAGCAGAGTGGTATCCTCTGACCCCTTCTCAGGGGAATCATATTGCAAAATCCTAGTAAGTCCTCTGTTTTCTACTTTTAATGTGTATAACTCAGATATATACCTGACCCACACTTCTCCGGACACCGACCCTGCTTCCATTTAATTGAACAGCCCAAGTATTTTACTACCTGTATTCCAAAAACCCTATAATCCTCCTGTTCCCAGAAAAACAGCAGCCTTCATCCAGGCACTCTCTTTCTCCTTTCAAATACTTTGATTTATTTCTTTTCTATAGTTCATCTTATGACATTTAACTAGACACTCCCTATGAGCTCCAGCTACTTTATAGGCATACCTTATGTTCGTATTTATTGCAGACTTTACTCTTGCTTTAGGTGAACCATGTGTGCCCTTCCTTGCCCTGCCACAGTTGAAGTCCACCATAGCCGCGTCCTGGATAGAGACAATCACACTATCATAGTTATTCAAGATAGAGTGGGACATACAATTTGCTTGAGATTTCAAGAGCTTCTTAATAATATGTAGGGTTTGATATTTTAAATTAGTTCATCAAACTAGCCTATGCTCATTCCTGCAATAAATTGGTAGATTATTCTGCCAGTGGTCTCTTAAATACGTAGTAGCAGCTCCCCCATTATGAAGGAGGAGCGTCGCCCCCCCACCCCCGCTGAAAACCAGCAGAGGCAAGGACATAAATAAAATGATAATACAACATTTTTAGAAGTGGCGGCCGGCATGGCGGGGGGTGCATCGGGGGAACTGTAAAATCAAACAATAATAAAAGAAACACTTACCTTGCCGTGCCAGTCCTGTGTCTCTGCTCCTGCTCTCCTTATTAGACTAAGGCACAGGAAGCACAGAAAAGGCTTCCCCGACCAATCACAGCGCTGCAATGCACCGTTGTGATTGGTAAGGACCCAGGCTCCCCTGACCAATCACAATGCTGCAATGCACCATTGTGATAGGTTTTGAGCTTCCTCGTGCAATGCTCAACCAGGCATTGGGGGCCTGGGCTTGTTCTCCATGCAGGCTGTAATGCAGCCTGCATGGAGAACGGGAGTACGCATGACCGGTTTAGATGGCCTGAGAGGGCCGACCAAACCGTCATTGCGCACTTCGGAGTGGGCAAACCACACCCCCCTGCCCTGCTCCGAGAGCAGAGCAGCCCTCTCGCCCTCCCGCCAGCAAAGCAGCAGGACACATAAAAGGATAATACCTCAAAGTTATTATCATTTTATGCTTCCTTTACTTTGCAGTGCACTGCTTAAAAGCAGTGGGGCGATGCTCCTCTGCCAGAGCGGAGAAGCCGCCCCTGGTTTTATTATCATTTTATTACATTTTATTTTGTGTCCTGCAGGCCTGTCAGCCGAGCCGAGGGAGGGGTGGAGACAGGCACAGTGACACTGCAGTACCAAGGAGGAAGGGGGATTGGTGGGTACAGTTAAATGCTCATGATGGTTTGGTCGGCCCCAGAGGCCTGACCAAACCGTCATGCACACTTCGTCTTTCTCCACCTAGCTGCGTTGTACAGTTGGGTGGAGAAACCACCTTAGGCTCCCAGTCTATGTCTGTGCCCTGAAACGAGGCACACCAATCCGGGTAAAGCATTCCCAGCATGTGAGCAGCTCTGGGATTTTGAGCTGGGAGCCTGCTCAGTGTGCACCAGGGAGGTAGGCGGCCGTCAGAGCTGGTAAGTGCAATTTTATTTATTTTATTTTGTGATTGTCTATTTTTGTGTTTCTTCCTTCCCTGACCTACCCCTTCACAGCATGAGCTGCTGCTCCTGTAAATATACACCACTTTGCAGAGACAGGAAGAGCGGTTTATGATCGCTACCTACTAAATCACCTATTATGAAGTCTTTTACCATGTCAAATTTTTCAGAGGAAATTATAGCATCATCAATCAGTGTTGTCACCCTCTCATTGTTTTAAGTAAATGATGCTCATATTCAGACTGTCTATGTATTCAATTTCCTACGTTTCCCATCCCCCGCTGGGAAATAAGAACCTTTTTTGATATATATTGGGGGGATTGATTCAGTTAAGGACCTCAGAGGCTGGAATCTGTAACTCTATTTCAAAACAAAAATACCTCTGATACCATAAATAACAACAGTTACTTTTCACACAGTAGTTCCTTTTATTGACTCTGCGCTGTTTCACATTTAACTTTTTCTTTGTATTTCTTATTGTATATTGGTATCTACATTCATTTCAAAGGCTCTCCTTTGTACAAATCATATATTATTGTCAAAAAACAAAATATATTTACATCACAATACATTCGACTTAACACAATACATTCGACTTTACACAAAACATATATACACTGTACATGCAGCTGATTAAATCATTATGTACATTTTCATTTGATCAATTAAATCAGATCGTTCAAAGAAGCATTGATATCATCCAATACGTCCTACTATGTACATTCACGAGTTCACTAACTGGGGTAATTAGATTTTTTGTCCCTCAGTTTTAAACTGTATCTCTGGTCCTAGATAGTGTAGGAGGGGGTTCCTATATACAATTATGCTCTACTCAAAGTGTCTATTGTTCGATGTTCCTCATATATATGTATATATATGTAGTCAGAGAGCATAAGTGTCTCCAATCCACTATTCGTTGCCAACGCGTTTCGACCGTCTTTAGATTAGGACAAGGTAAACTTTTGGTGTGCGGTCTTCATCAGGGCTGTGTACTTGAACTGTAGGACATCACCCTTAGTTTTCTTTGTCCATTGCGATGGGTTCAATTCTCCCACTTTTTGGTTTCCTTGTGTGTCTTTTGTCGATATCTTGTCTTATCTTATGCCAAGACGCGTTTCGAAGCACACAGCCGCTTGCTCACTCGACCAAGTGATGTGATGTGCCGTCGAGTGAGCAAGAAAGGAGAGAAAGAAAGAAATATTGAAACTACACCAGCCCAGCCCACCGTGTACCTCCTACAGCTGTGTAAGCTATGATATCAGGGTAGTTGTAAGATTCTCATGTGTGTTCTCCGTGATCGAGGTGGCTTCTAAGTCAGCCAGACGCAGCAGCCGCAAAGAACTGGGGCAGGTCAGTTCTCTAAATTCCTTAGTTAATAAAGCAAGGAATGGGCGCCAAAGAGTTCTAAATGACTCGCCCTGTGATGTCACTGTAAGGGTGAGTTTTTCCATCCCCAATATATCCCATAAGAGTCTGAGCCAACCCACATGGGTCGGAGCAGTGGGTGTGTCCCAAAGGGCTAGTATAATCTAATGGGCGGCCCCTAGGGCTATGCTATTCTGCTGCCCTGTAAGGGATGAGAGAGGGTAAGTGAGAGGGTTAGCAAGGCCTAGTAGTGTGTATGATGGAAATCTGGGAAGCTGAGTAGCAAAGTGTAATAAAGTATAATGGTAGTCACGAGGTAAATCCAAGTAGAGATTTACTTATCAGTTACAGGATCATTGTTGTTGGTTACAAGTAGAATGATGGTTGGTTCAAGATGAATTCAAGCTGGTTCAAGGCCCCACCAGGAACTGCATCTTCACAGCTCAGCCCACTCACACCGACAGTCACTCTTCCAGTCCACCAGGCACACCAACATTCCACACTGTCATCAGGCATTTTAAGGTTCCATACATACACACATGCAAACTGGCTGAGCTGCTGTAAATGTAAGCACAACACAAAGTGAGTGTCAATGTTATCCAATACTGAAGCCCAGAACGCTGTGACCCCGGGACAATCCCTGAGTAAATGAGAGAGCATGCCTTTTGCTCCGCATTGATGCCAGCATGCGTCACTGTGGGCCGGATTCCCCCTATGAAGTCGCACCGGAGTTAAGTACCAATAGGAGGTAAATTTAACGGCCGTTTCTGTGCTCGCTATATTGTAGGTGGGGTGTCTGGCTCAGTGGTATATGTCGCACCATTCCTTAGGGGAGAGGGGGCGCCTATTTTAGATTCCCAGCACTTCTGGAAGGGTGATCGTTCTCCGGTCAGATTGGGCTGGAGCAAAACGTATAACTCGGAGATGAGGCGTTTGTTTGTCTGTTTGCCCAGTTGCCATTTCTCTTAAGGTGTCAGCAACCTCCCTGCTACCGGACGGATCGATGGGTGTGCTACCCAGTGTCTAATGAAGTAGAAGAATTCAGATTCGGGGATAGCATAATCAGTTTTTAGGGTGTCAAATGGAACCAGCACTTCCTGATCCCAAAAATGTCCTATCGCCCTGCAGTGCGCCTCCCACCATACCTGGAATGATGCTCCCAGTCCAGGTGTAAAGTCAGGGGTGTCGGTAATTGGAGTCAAGGGGGACGGCAGGTAGGTCAGTCTCCCTCTGCGTACGCATCCGTCCCATACTAGTAGTAGAGAATGCGTTATCGGAGAGATGTATAGCCTGAGAGCTCTTGGCAGAAACAGGACGTACACCAGGGAAGAACAGGCCAAGGCCCTTTCCATAAACAGCCAGTTCTTCTCTGACTTGGCCCTGGACCATTCCACTAAATAGCGAAGCTGGGCAGCCTGGTAATACCTAAGAAGGCAAGATAACCCTAGGCCCTCCTCCGCCGGGGGGGAGCCAGCTCCGCTCCTTGCTCATTCTGAGCCGTTTACCAGCCCATATGAAGTGACTCAGTGCTGTGTGGAGGATTGTAATCATACCTGCTGGAGGGGCTAGTGGTAGGTCCTGAAATAAAAAGACGATCCGGGGCAAACTAGTCATTTTTATAGCCACAAGACAGCCCAAAAGGGAAAGCAGGTAGTGTCGCCATTGGTCCAGCTCTGTATGAATTTGACTCGTGAATGCTCCGTAATTTAGGATGTTTGTCTTCTCTAGTGTCCTGCATAGCTGGACTCCTAAGTAGGGGACAGAGTAGGGTGCCCAGCAGATCTTGTGTGCTCGCATTAGTGTCTCCAACTCAAGAGGGGGGATTGTGAATCCTGAGTCTTGTGGAGATTCATGCGGACTCCGGACACCTGTTCGAACTCTGATATTTCGGTTAGAAAGGGGGGCAGGCTCCTAACTGGGTTATCTAGCATAACCATAACATCGTCTGCGTACAGGCTGATGCAGTGTTTTTCCCCTACCAAGGGAACCCCACTAATTAGGGGATGGTCTCGTACCCGCCGTACAAAGGGCTCCATGTATAGAGCGAATAAGAGAGGCGGGTATCCCTGCCTTGTGCCTTTGTGCTTTGGAAAGCTCTCTGAGCCCAACCTGTTGACTCTCACGAGGTCGACGGGGCGCCGTTGCCACTGACAACCCAAGATCTAAATTTCTCCTCAAATCCAAAAAGCGCCAGTGTCGCCTGAAGGAAGGGCCAGTGGACCCGACCAAAGGCTTTCTCGGAGTCCACTGAGAGTAACATGTTGGAGCCCTGCCTGCATTGCACCTTGTCTATAATATACAGGATCTGTTGGTGTTGTCCGCGCATTGCCTCTGTGGAACAAATCCTGCTTGATCGGGATAAATAAGATCCTGCATCAAGGGGTTGAGGCTAGCTGCGAGGATGCCTGTGAAAAGCTCTAAGGCTGCATTTAAGAGTGATAGGGGGCAGTAGTTAGCACAGGACTACTTGTGATTTCCAGGCTTGGGGATGACAACAATGGTCGCCTCAAGCATAAAAGCGGGGAGAGAGCTCGAGTCTGCAATAGCATTAAAGAGCCTGGTGATGACTGGGGCAAGCTCTGAGCAGAAGGCTTTGTAGAACTCTGAGGAAAAGCCATCTAGGCCCGGGGACTTAAACGGCTTCTGCCACAATATGGTGGAGATGACTTCCTCCACTAGTATTGACTCATCAAGGGAGGACGCTTGGGAGTCAGTCAGTTTGGTCACGGGAGAACCGTGGAGATAGCGTGCTATAACCTCTGGAGGGACGGGTTTATCCGAGTAGAGTCCCTAAACCGGGCTTCTATAGAAGCAGTGCTCACCAATTCCCCTCCCGTCTCTGTCAGGAGGGATTGGACTGTATTACCTTGTCATTGGGCTCTGAGCTTGGTGGCCAAGAGTCTACCGCTCTTGTTCCCATTCAGGTAAAATGAATGTTTGATGCGCAACAGGGCGAATTCTGTTCCGTCGAGGTCCAAGACAGCTAGTTGTTTCTGTGTGGCCTCCAGCTGGCGCCAGTCCCTTGGTGCACCGGTTGTGGATAAACTCAAGCTCCTTAAACTTTTCCTGCAGCTCATCCAGCTTAAGCTTCCTCTGTCTGTTCTCGGCGACTGAAAGGATATCAACCCCCTCTAACACTGCCTTTAGTGCGTCCTAAATGGCCGGGAGCAGCACCTCCAGATTGTCATTAGCTTCAAAGTAGTCACTAATAGCCGTCTTAAGCTGCGCTAACACCCCTGGTTTCAGCAGCAACTCCCTGAGTCACCAGTGTTGTCGCACATACTTCTGTTGGGGATTGTGTATCTCGAGTATCAGCGCTGAGTGGTCGTAGAGGGCTCTTGGCTGGATCTGGACCGTGCGGAGGAGTTGGTGTAAGTCTTGGGTACCCAGAAAGTAATCTAAACAGGCATAACATTTATGAGTATGTGAGTAAAATGTTAAGTCCTGGGTGCTGGGGTGGGATGCTCTCCACAGATCTATTAGCCCAGCCTCCTTTAATCAGGCGAGGCCATCCATTGACAGTAACCCGGTTCCTCCCTATGTATGGAGCAGTGCATATTCTTATCAAAGACTATATTGAGGCCGCCCCCTATCATGACCAGTCTGTCCTGCGATGTTAAGGTCCCTGATAGTGCTTCCAGTATTAAGCGCTCCTGCCCTTCATTAGGTGCATAAAGGGTGCCTAGTGTTAGCGTCTGTGAACCCAGCTGTATTTGGTAAACCAGGAGGCGGCCTTTAAGTTCCATCAGTTTGGGGACAATTGAGCCTCGAAATGTGTGTGAAAATAAGATAGCCACCCCAGCCATCTTGAGCCCTGATGAGGAGAATAGCTGCTGCGGGAAGGATCTAGATTTAAGCTGCTGAAAGTCACACACCAGAAGATGGTTATCCTGCAGGAGGCAGATATCTGCCCCAATGTGCTCTAGATCAGAGAGGACAGCCTTGCATTTCACTGTTTTTTTTAGCCCTTTGACAGTTGCGAGTGAGTGTGGTCCTGCTATGAGGAACTGGCCTGTCCCGTCGTCCCCCCATCAGTGTTGTATAGCGTAATGTGGGAACCCTAAATGTTAGCAGAAATACAACAGTACCCCTCAGTAGTGCAGCACAGTGGTACATTTCAAAAAAACATTAATAAACAAAGAATAGGACAATAGAACGCCCCAGGATACTAGATCACGTCTCTGGAAGGAAGAAGACCAATAAAGCGGTCTCCGCCCTCCAGAGAGAAAACCACAGGATAGGGTTCTTGGTGACCCAAATCTTCATGGGGATCACCCCCTCATAACTCCAGAATTCATCCAATGTGTGCCCCAGCGGTAGGCAGGACGAGCTGTGCAGTATCAGTCTGCTCCCCGGGGCACTCGATCACCCACCAGTCTCTCCAGGACCGCTCTTCTCTCCTGCACCATTGCCTCGGGATCAGGTTTTAGGGCCCCCCTGCCCCTTGGCCTCTGTCTTTGTCACTCCCAGTGGCCAGTCCTGGTCTCTGTTCCGGCCGCCCCTGCTGATGCCTCCAGCTGCTGAATCTGAAGGAGGACACAAGTCGCACTGAAGGAGCCCATCTGGTGGGCTTTCCCCTCCCAGATGAAGATCAGGCAGAAGGAGTGACCCCAGGTGTACTAGATGTTATAGTCTCTGAGAAAGGAGGTCACTGGGCGGAATTTTCTTCTCTTCTGGAGCGTGATCGCTGACAGATCCTGGTACAATTGAAGCAGATGTCCCCGAAAATGCGTTGGATCGGGGCCTCTGACTCTGCCCGTAGAAATCATTCTTTGAAGGGGAAACTGTGCACACCGGATAGGATATGCCGGGCTGGTATGTTCGGAGCTCTGGGAGCCTACCCGATGGACCCTGTCCAAGCGAATGTCCGACCCAGGTGTGTCGCCTAGGATCTGGGCAAAAAGGGCCTTCACGTATTCCTCCACATTCACTGCTTCAGTGGAGGTGGGAGCGTTCTGGATCCTGATGTTGTTTCGCCGTGACCTATTCTCAAGGTCCTCGGCGTAGGCCTGAAGATCAATCTGTCTGTCAGAGAGGCGAATTATTTCTTGTCGAAGTTACTCCAGTACCTCTTCTCTGGAGGTCTAATTCAATTCCAGTGTGTCCACTCTTTCACCTATATCTGAGATCTCCTTCCTAACTCCTTGAAAGTCCAGAGCCAAGTCTCCTTTAATCGATTGCAGATCTTCTTTAAGCGACATGAATAGGGACTAGCGGTAGGAGCGAGTGATGGGAGCCTCTCCATCGTCCGCACCCTCTGCGGATGAAGAAGCTGTCAGGGGTCCGGGCGGTCCTGATCCGGAGCTTTGACTAGAATGTCTTTTAACATGCTGTCTTTTTTGACTGTCGCCATCCTCTTCCGTGGGATGGGGACCCGGGGTTCGCTTATGAAGGGAGGTGAGCTATCTTCATCTACAGGAGCGAAGTAGTAAGAGCGGGGGGAACCTGCCACCCCTTTTGGTTCGGCACAGCCCAGCTGGTCGGGTCAAAAGTGCGACGTGGGGGTGCCGGAGCACTGGCACTCTTCGCACCCAGTCTAGTCCTGTATGAAGTCCTAGCCCGATGCAAGGGAACCCAAGTATGGAAATCTGCTCCCTTCCGTGGGCGATTCGGGCGGGACTCCATGTACTGTAGCTATGTGATGGGGAGGCCCTGGTAGTGTGTTTCCCAAGGGGGCTACCAGGATATAGTGGTTTGCTGTCTCACTCCTTGGTGTTTAATCGAGGTATATTGCGAGGGAGCTGGGTCAAGCAGCTCTCCGGGTCTCTCGCCGATACTCTTCCTCTCTATCAGGGACCTCGTTCCCTAGGCCGTTTATGCTTTGAAGTGGGGCCTGCTCCTCTTCTCTGATCAGTGCCTCCTCCCCTAGTGGTGCCCGCCCTGCAATCAGGCCCTGCCACCTAGGTCTGAGCCCCGTTCAAGGGCCCGAGCATATGCCAGTGGAGCTTCTGGGGCACCCCTGTCTGTCAGGCCTGGCCCGCCACACCCCGTCATCCTACAGGCTAGCAATCGGGGTGAAATGGACACTCCTATCTCCTCGGGGGCAGAGGGACGTCGTGCTACTTGAGTCTTAGGGACTCTCCTCCCCAGACTCTGTCTTCCCAGAGCTTTGTCACCTCTCGGGCCCCCCTCTCAGGTGCTCCTCCTGGGCTCCAGAGGCCAGACTCACACCGCTCGAGGGCCGAGGGCAGTCGCTGAAGATGCACTTTAGGTCAACCCGACTACTTTGGAGGCTTGCCAGGCCCAGGCTGCACGTGGTGAGTCCGCAGAGACTTTCAGGCCTCTTGCATTCATGGGCCGGCCTCGTGGTGTTCCTGGCCCGGGCTCAGTCTCTCCGTGTTGGCAAGGCCGCGGCCAGGGATCAAAGCACCCGGATGGAGGCACCGGTGTCCACAGTCCCTGCAGCAGTTGCAGTGCTTCGCAGGCGGGCTACGAGTGTGGGGCCACGAGTATCCCAGCAGGCCGCCCCTGCAGCACAGGCGTCAGTCTGCTCGCCGCTCTCAGCCATGGTGGTTAGGCCTCAGCTGTTCGGAGGTCTGCTTGCCGCCATGAGGCCTTGGGATCACCCTCCAGGACAGGTCACAGGCATCGCTGGCAGGCGTCTCTGGTAGGGCCCCGTATCTCAGGCCCCCCAAGCAAATATTATCCCTACATAACCGTGGGGCACAGCGATATTCAGGCGTTGGTCCGCGTCCAGAACAGAGAGAACGATGAGACCATCTGCTCACTCCTCCATCTTGGCCGCGCCCCCTATGATCCATTTATAAAGGGATTCCGGCAAAGGTGAAGGTACCCATGCTGCAACCAGAGAAGGCAAAAGTTGTGCGCACCACAAAGCCATATTCTGAATCAATGAATATGGTTAAAGTCTTCTTACCAGCTACAATGCAACCATGTGTAAGAGCAATCAGTTCAGCTACTTCAGCAGAATGCACATTCGGTAAGTATGGACTTTCAACAACATCATATTGAGTGCAAACAGTGTGTCTTGCAACCAGTGGTCCCTGATTGTTTCTCAAACATGACCCATCACTATAATATACAATATTACAGTTTGGTTCATGTGCATCAGTGAGGTCAATACAGAGTTTAATTAGGTGGGCAGTGACAGCAAAACAGTCCTGGGGGTTATCCTTGCTGGAAATAGGTAAACACGAATCAACACAGGAAATTATAGCACAGCGATGTGAAAAGCAGATAGTAACAATATTTTGTAACATGACAGCCTACACATAGAAGGATACTGATTTTTGGTGATCAATAATAATTAGGCTGCAGCATGTGGTATTGCGACATTATGCGCTGACCTTAACACAATGCTTTCAGACCCTTCAATGAGGTGGGCAGCTGTGGACACCATGACAACCCTGCTTTAGCAGCAGCACGGGCAGATAAATAGCATGCAAATGGCTTCTTTTTGTCCCTGTGATCCTGTGCCAACACCCCAAAGCAAAGCTCTACCTCAGATCAAGATGAAAGGCTTAATATAATCCAGTAATACCAAAGTGGGTATGAGGACACTACATGTTTCAAAGTTACAAAGGCTTCCTCTGCCTCTTTGGACTAAGGAAATGATAACTGACTGCCTATACAATATCTTGTAGAGGCTTCACTATATTGCCACATCTTGAAATCCATTTGCAACAATATCCCGCCATGCTAAAAAAAAGTACATACATGTAAGACGGTTATGGATCTGGGTACCATAGGAATGGATTCAAAGCAGTCCACCGACAGGTGTTGCTCACCCCTTGAGATGTCATGAGATAAATATCAAACACTGTAAGCAAAATCATAACTTATCATTAGATGCTTTGTGTCCCTGTTTAGCAAATTCATGGAGCAGATACAGGGAATCAAACTAGTATTGGGCCAAACAGAAGGGAGATAGGACCACATGAGAACGTGAATAGTTATCTGATGTTGGTGAAGAAAGCAGAGCACAAATTGACAAAAGTAAACCATGTGGCAGTCTCCTGTATAAATGTCAAGTTGGTAGCTGGGTTGGGCACAACTGAGAAGCAGGGTATCAGGGGCGGCTCTAGGCTCATGGCGGCCCTGGGCAGGGAGCTAGGTAGGGGGCCTGAGGAGAGGGGGTCCGGCGGGGCGTAGCACGGAGGCCAGTCCATCCTCAGAGGATTATTATATTAGGATATATAGTGGCGTGGTGGCCCCTGGGGTTTGGTGGCCCTGTGCAGGTGCACAGCTTGTACATGCCTAAGGCCGCCCCTGAGGGTATCACAACAAGATTATTAGCATGTAAATCTTGTACAGAATAGTAGGTGTCTTGACCAGGTTTTTTAATTCACAAGGGGTATTGCACACACTTACAGTAGAACGTTGTTGCCGTGCCCTCTCTATAGGGGCAACCCCAAACCTTTAGCCTTCTCCCCTCCTGTTTTCCGACCCAGGTTTGTTTGGCTTTAGGTTTCTGCACACTTTACTTCTAATAGCCAGTGCATGTGCTCACTTCTGTAAACATGGGGAAATGAGCTTACAGCCAATTGGCATATGTAATTCACTGGTAAGATCTTAGTAAAGTGGTATACCATATGCCCAGGGCTGGTCAATTAAATGCTAATAGTGGACCTGCAGCACTTATTGTGCCAATCATTTAAGTAGCCCTTTAAAACATGTCTCGGGCATGCCTGCCATTCCAACCTGGCAATATAAACCTATTCCCAGGTCTAACCTTCCTTTTTAATACAGATAAGTCACCCCTGTGGTAGGTCCTAAATCACCCATAGGACAGGATGTGTTGAAATTTAAAAAGTTGGACATGCACTTTTGAGTTTTACATGATCTGGTAGTGAAAAACTATCATCTTTGTTTTTCATTACTGCAAGGCCTACC